>NW_027206390.1:6022500-6060000 GCF_024711535.1 Dipodomys merriami
CATAAATGTCATTACTACAATACTGGGAAAACACATTTGCATGTTTTGTGGGGGTTTTGTGTCAGTCCAGGGGCTTAAAACTCAGGGCCTAGGTGATGTCTATGAGCTTTTTTTCTTCAAGGATAGTATTCTACCGCTTGCACAACAGCTCCACTTCCTGCTTTGTTTGCTGGTTAATTAGAGAGAAGAGTCTTACAGACATTCCTGCCTGGGCTGGCTTTGAACCACAATCCCCAGTTCTCAACTTCCTCAGGGGCTAGGTTTACAAGCATGAGCCACCAGTGTCCAGCCATTTATATGTTTCAATTCTTTAAGAGTGACCTACAATACTAAGCACTGGGAAGAATGTGGAACAGTAAGGATAATACACACTGCATGTAGATACATAGTAGGTTCTCCTCTTTGGAAAACTGCTGGCCAGTATCTACTATAGCTACATATGTACAGTGGTTCATCAGAAGACATTTCAGGGCTGGGAATGTAGCCTAGTGTTACAATGCTTGCCTAGCATGCATGAAGCCCTAGGAACAATTCCTCAGTACAACATACATAGAAAAGGCAGGAAATTGCACTGTGGCTCAGGTGGTAGAGTGATAACCTTGTGCAAAAGAAGCTCAGGGACAGTTCCTGGGCCCTGAGTTCAAGCCTCAGTACTAGCCAAAAATAAATAAATAAATAACCAAAAATATTCAGAGCAGCAGTATTTGTAATAGCTATAACATGGAAACTATTTCAATCCTTAAAAACTGTGGAATAAATAAAATATAACATAGTGACAAAATGGAATACCACATCCAAAATGCACCATGGTCAAATGATACAAAAATGTTGTGAAAGAAGATAGATACAAAATGTACTATAAGTATGTAAAGTATAAAAGCAAACAAAGGTAATCTAAGATAAAAGTCAGGACTATAGTTATCTTCCTAGAAGGGGCATACTATCTCTTAAAGAATCTGAACAAGTTCACATTATGAAAATGAACTGTTTTAAATTTCAGTATTAAAATTAAGAAAAAATATAAAGCATAAATTTAAAGTATAACTAAGTATTTAATATATGCCTATAATGCCATTACTCCAGAGACTAAGGCATAAGTATTGTGAGTCTGAGGCCAGCCTAAGCTACATTCATATCCAGTTCAAGGATGTCAGGCTACACAGTGAAAAGAATGAAAAGAGAATCCAAAGACACAGTTTACGCCTGTAATCACAGCTGCTTACAAAGTAGAGGCAGAATTGTAGCCCAAAGCCAGCACAAGTAAAAGCCAGTGATTGGATCCAAAAACAAACTAGCTATTTCTGCTTTCTAGTTGCCATGGTATGATTGATTCTGCTTTGCCATGACCTTCCTGCCATTATGAACTGACATCTCTGAGAACAAAACTGCTCCCTGTAGATAGATAGATAGATAGATAG
Source organism: Dipodomys merriami (assembly GCF_024711535.1). Taxonomy (NCBI): domain Eukaryota; kingdom Metazoa; phylum Chordata; class Mammalia; order Rodentia; family Heteromyidae; genus Dipodomys; species Dipodomys merriami. The sequence continues at coordinate 6,023,919 of NW_027206390.1, forward strand.
ATAGATAGATAGATAGATAGATAGATAGATAGATAGATAGATAGATAGATAGATAGATAGATAGAAAGAAAGATAGATAGATAGATAGATAGATAGATAGATAGATAGATAGATAGATAGATAGATAGATAGATAGATAGATAGATAGATAGATAGATAGATAGATAGATAGATAGGTAGATAGATAGATAGACAGGCAGAAGAAAGGAATAAGGATGTGGCTCAAGTGGTACTTCATATTGCCAAAATAAATAAACAAAGGTTACAATAGCCAGGCAGTGGTGTCTGGTGACTCATGCCTGTAATCCTTCTCAGCTACTCTGAAGACTGAGTTCTGAAGATCACAGTTCAAAGCCTTCCAGGCAGGAAAGTCCATGAGATACTTATTTCCAAATAACTTCTCAAAAAATTTAGGGAATAGCGCTGTGGCTCAAGTGGTAGAGTGATAGCTGCCTTAAGTACAGAAAGGGTCAGGGACAACACCCAAGTCCTGAGTTCAAGCTCCACAATTGGCAAAAGAAAAAAGTATTTATCTACACATAGTAAACATTTTTCTAAACAAGAGGAAACTATAGTCAGAAAGAGATCAATGGTTGGAAAATGCTGTGAACAGACAGAACGGTGTGGCTACAGACTGGCATGAAAGAACTCCCTTAGGTAATGAAAATATTCTTATATCTCAGTGAGCCATACAAATACAGAAAATATTCTGTGTCTGTGTATCACAATATACTGAGACTATACAGTATAAACATAATTATTATTACTCAACACAAAGTCATATTGCAAAAAAACCAGTTTTACTGTATGCAAATTATAGCTCAACTTTGTCCTAGAAGACTATGCTGATTCTTAGTAAGGGAATCAATATATATTACAAAGAAGAGTATGTTTCAAAAATAATCAGTTCTCTTTTACCTTTAAAAATCATATAAGAGATCAACAAGTACACCAAGTAATTAAACTATATTATAACAAACACTCTATTATGGAGAGAACTTTTGCTTTCAAGTACTATAAATAAGCTGATACTACACTTGCCTTCCTATACAGCAACTAGAAAACCAGACAAAATATAAGAAAGAACTATTTTTAGACAATGGAAAAAAAGACAAAATAAAAGACTTTGGTCCAGGAGAAAAGAGAAACAAAGTCAACCCTACAGCTGGGCTTTCTGCCTAGAGAAAAGTTCCAAACCCCAACACACAGAGGAGATCCTAAAGACAACAGAACACTCACACACAATGTAAGTCAGGGATAAAGGCTGGCATCAGGGAAGGCTGAAGCAGCTATCATTTGAAAGTCAGAAAACTTCAGAGGATGCAGCTATATAAGTAAAATGTTTCAAGAAGCTACAGATGTGCCTATGTGTCTTTATCTGAATAATATACTGTTAAAAAACACTAGGTAACGCCACACAGTTGGAGAAGAACTAGTGTAAGTAGTAAGCAACACAATCCCCATAGCACAAGCTATGCGGAAACATCTGGTTTTTAAACAATCAAGTGAACAGACTTCACTGAACACCTGAGGAATAAGAGTGAATTCAGAGGAATCAGGGCTCAGCAGTAAAGATTAACTAGTCCTTAAGATTGAAGGCTACACTAGACTCCCTATAATCAAGCCTAACAGAGAGAAGAAAGTGGTGACATTGTCCAAAAAACAAATCCTTTAAATAGGGATACAGGTGGATCCATAGCAAGAATGAGATGTACAAGTCGTTATGTGGAAAAACAAACTTTGAAACTTTGGGGGGAGGAGGAGAATTGGGTGGGGGAGGGTGGGGGAGGATGGGAAGGGGAAACAAAGGAGGAGGCTACAATGCTTGATAAGAAATGTACACATTATCTTGCCCACGTAATTGGAACACCTCTGTACAGCATTTTCACAATAAAAATTAAAAATAAAAAAGGGTGAAGAAAAAATAAAGAAATGTACTCTTAGTTGGGTACCAGTGGCTCACACCTGTAATCCTAGCTACTCAGGAAGCTGAGATCTGAGGATTGTGGTTCAAAGCAAGCCCTGGTAGCAAAGTCTGTGAGACTCTTATCTCCAATAAACCATCAGAAAACTAGAAGTGGCATTGTGGCTCAAGTAGTAGAGCACTAACTAGCCTTGAGCTCAAGAGCTGAGAGGCAGTGCCCAGGCCCAGAGTTCATGTCCACGATTGATAAAAAAGAAATGTACTCTTTACCCAACTTATATAACTGTAACCCGTATCTTTTAGTAACAGTTAAAAAGTTTTGAAATATGAATCTGAATCCGGAAAGCAGGACTGGGCCACTGATGACTCACGCCTATGGTCCTAGGATCTCAGGGCTGAGATCTAAAGATCACAATGGAAAGCCACCAGGGCAGAAGAACCTGTGAGACTTTCATCTCCATTTATTTATCCAGCAAAAATCAGAGGCAGGGTTCAAGTGCCAGCTGTGGGGGAGGAGGACAAGGTAGACTGTGAAGATGGGAGTTCAAACCCCAGTGCCAGAACATAAACATTAAAAAAGAAAGAGGCCTGAAACCGGTAATTCACACCTATAATCCTAGCTACTCAGGAGACTGAGATCTGAGGATCACCGTTCAAAGCTAGCCTGGGAAAGAAAGTCTGTGAGACACTTATCTCCAATAAACCACTCAGAAAACCAGAAGTGGTGCTGTGGCTCAAGAGCTAGAGTGCTCGCTTGAGCAGAAGGGTGCAGGGACAGGGCCCACACCCAGAGATCAAGCCCCATGACAGACAAAAAAAAGTGGGGTGGAGGAAGAAAGGAAGCAAGGAAGCAAGCAAGCTAGCTAGCTAACTAGCTGGATGCCAGTGGTTCACACTTGGAACTCTAGTTATCCAGGAGGCTGAGATCTGAGCATCACAGTTTGAGGCCAGACCAGGCAAGGTAGTCTAGTCCAGGCAGATTTATCTCTCCAATTAATCACCAAAAAAAAAAAAAGAAGTAATTATCACAGAAGTATAGCTGTTGCTCAAGTAGTAGGGTGCTAGCCTTGAGCAAAAAGGTTCAGGGACAGCAGCCAGGTCCTGATTTTAACCCCCAGGAATACCACACACACACACACACACACACACACACACACACACACACACACACACACACACACACACACACACACACACACACACACACACACACACACGAAGCAGAAGACAACATCCTTAAAGGAACATGACAAAATTGCAAAAAAGATGACCGAGTGATTTCATTGGTATCTTTTACCTCAAACTTCTAAAAAGATCCATCTCTAGTATAATTTCCTTCACAGTGAAATTAATTTCTCTCCTTAGGAACTTTAGAAGATGGGAAAGGCTTTAGGATGAAAATGCCACCAATTCTATTCTGGTACACTTAATATTCAACTAAAATCTAAGTCCATAAAACTTCCACTGAGTAGTGGGAGTTCTCTACTCATGAGACATAAGTAAACACAACCTAAACTCTGCCCTCCATGCTAGCCTTCAAAGGTATAAAAAGGGTATATTCTCCCTATCTCTTTTCCTTAGATTTTCATATGCATGATCCATTAACTCTCCAAGTTTTTAAGACATTAATACTAGCCACTCTTCCCAGGGTTTTCCATGATTTTCATTCCCCTCTTAAAACATGGCTCTGAATGACAGATGTCCTTCAAGTGTTTATGAAGTCACTGCTGTTTACTATCCAAACATACTTCTAACTCCTGTTTTCTTTGCCCACTAAAAGCAACTCCTGATAAAAATTTCTGATAATGCTAACAATTTAATCTCCCAATATCTCAAAGCATCAGAGTTAGACATTAAACCATTCTAGTTGCTGGGGGCATGAGGAGAAATGAAACTTCCTGTCTCTGTAACTCCTGAATTTGAGCTTATGTGTTTGAGAATACCATACTTGCACTCACAGCATGATCTGACAACAATTACAAAATCATAAAGTAAACAACAAAGAAAACTGAAGGTACCAGGACCCTACGTTCACCAAAACAACATGCAATAGTCTATTTCTAGAGTCCTTTAGGGAGAAAAATAAACTCATTTTTTAAACACATAGTGTGTTAGTCACAGCCAAAATAGCCTCACAGTAAATAGCCTCATCAGTAAGAACAGTGCCTCATATATGGAGTATTTTGCAGCCATGTCTACTGACATGGCTACTGACCCATGCACTATGGACCCAAAGGTATATCAATCCAGTTCTCTCTTAGGTATACACAAGTAGTGATAGTGGAACCTGTTAGTCTCTGATGGGTATATACGCCAAAACATGATATAACTCTGAAGATGGAGAAAAACAGATAGAATAAATCTGCTTCCAGAGAAAAAAAAATAGAGATGAGCAAAGACTATTAAATGAGAAACAATACGGGCTGTGAGAGATGAAGAAAACAAACTGGTCTTCAAAACTTTTCCATACGGCTTAGAAGTGCAGGTTTCCTTTTGATCAAGACAAACTTCGAAGAATAAATCTTGGCACAGACCAAAATGTTTTTAAAAGAGACCCAGAAACACAACAAATCAAAGAAAGGTTGGGCACATGGGATTACATGAAATTGCAGAACTTCTGCATGGCAAAGGACATAGCAAGAGCAATAGAAAGCCCACCGATTGGGAAAAGATTTTCACTAGCCATACAACGGACAAGGGTCACATATCTAAAATACAACTTGAACTCAAAAAAATTTAATTTCCTAACAACAAATCCTCAAAGAAACAACTGCCCAATAAATAAGTGGCTAAAGACTTAAAGAGAAACTTCTCTGAAGAGGAAAGAAGGATGGCCAATGGACACATGAAGAAATGCTCAACCTCCCCAGCCATAAAAGAAATGCAAATCAAAACATTGTGATACCACCTCACCCTTGTTAGAATGGCTAGAATCAAGAACTCTTATAACAACAGATGTTGGAGGGGATGTGGACAGAAGGGAGCTCTTCTGAATTGTTGGTGGGAGTATAAACTTGTTCAACCACTTTGGAATGTAGTATGGAGGTTCCTCAAAAGAGTCTACATAGAGTTTCCTTATGACCCAGCAATCCCTCTTTTGGGCATTTACCCAAGTGATCACAAAGAAGACCATGCTAAAGCTACAAGCACGACTATGTATACTGCAGCATAATTTACCATAGCTAAGATATGGAACCAACCCAGATGCCCCTCAGTAGATGAATGGATCAAGAAAATGTGGCATATATACACAATGGAATTCTATGCCTCCATCAGAAAGAATGACATTGCCCCATTTGTTATGAAATGGAGAGTTGGACAAAATTATATGAAGTGAAGTAAGCCAGGCCCAAATAAACATAGGTCCCATGATTTCCCTTATTTGCAATAACTAGTATATGTCTAAGACAAGCAGAAACGGTAAGAAAAGTTGATGGTAGGTGAAATGATCCCCAAGATAAGGACACAAATGTTTTTTTTTTTTCGTACAATTGTTTCTAACATATTTATAAGATGATTTCTTTGTTGCTTTGTATGTCCCTCCCCCACGGTATAACCCCTGTTTTCACTGTATTTGATGTTGGTATAATTTGTGGAGGGGAAGGAAAAAAAACAAATATTTTAAATAGGGATACAGTTGGACCTATTGCAACAATGTCAAAAAACGAACTTTACAACTTTGGCACGGTGTGTGTGGGGTGGTGATGGAAGTGGGGGGAACGGGAAATGGGAAGGGATGGGAAGGGGTAACAAAGGAGGAGGCAATAATGCTTGATAAGAAATGTACTCATTACCTTGTCCATGTAATTGTAACACCTCTGTATGTATGGTATTTTCACTATATATATATATATATATATATATATATATATATATATATATATATATATATATATATATATATAAACCCTCACCTTCATAAAAACCCAAATGCAAAAAAAAAAAAAAAGAGAGAGAGAAAAGGCTAGAATGTACCTCAGCTCAATGGCAAAACACTTACCTAGCAATTGCAACATCCTGGGTTCAATGCTTAGTATCAAAAAACAAAAGGTAGAAAATCAAACAAACAAAAAACAAAAGGCAAAAAAATAGCCCTAAATAAACAAAAATCTTTTTTGGTCCTGTCAGTTTTAAATTCAGCCAACCGTGGTTGCCATATAAAGTGCTAAGTAATTCTTATATTCAGCATATATGGCAATATAATTTTATTATACAGCAGTCCTTGAAATTACTTCAGATGCAGAGTAGAGAGATATGAACAGTTACAAGACACAGATCTCTAACTGGCAGCTGGATTCACAAGGCAACCCACCACAGCTGTAGGATGTCCCCATGTCCTTAATATCAAAAATGCACAAGCTAGCTACTGAATCCAAAGTATCCTAGGACTTAATGTTTCTCTATACTGACCTTCAGCAGCTTGACTTCAGCTGAAATCTCACTGGGACTAGGGATCCCAAGGGAAGACTCTGTCGTTTCAATGATGTTTGAAGTATCTTGTCCTAGAGAAAAATTAAATTTGTTGCTCTTTATTACCCAAACTTACCAAGCTAAATTCTAAAAACGAAATATCAAAGTGTGTATATCTAAAATCATGAATGCTATAAGACAGGTTATTTTTAACAATTGGGGTAATTATTCCTTGAAAATATCTCCTTAGTATAACATTTTTTAAACAAAACCCTGATATATCATCATTAAAGAACAGACATTTATAGCAATTCCTAGACTTCATTCTAATAAGAAAATGCTACCAATTCTACTAGCAGTGTCTATCATCTCATGATTATTTTTCTTCAAACAATAAACCCTTGAACAAATGTGGAAGGAGAATTATTAACTAAGTCCTTTGTAACACAAATCTGTAAAACGCACACAGACAGTAATGAAATGACTGATGATTTTACCCACTGTGGCCACTGTAGCTGAGGCTGAGGAGAGCAAGGACTTGCCCCCGGGGCCCCAATATTTCCATCTGGCCTGGGGTATATCTTTGGAAAGTTTCCTATTGTCCCAGTAAATGGGGGGAGGGGAAGACACAAGAAAGTGTGAAAAATTGTTGAGCCAGAGTACAATATACATAAGTTATCTAATTATTAGCTAAAGTATGGGAACCTAATAATATTTGCTTAATGCATTGCTTGACTGATAGACAGTTATCTGTGTTTATTATGTAGGCACCATGCAGCAAAGGAAATTACTGCTGATGGCATTTATAGAACTGAAAAACTATTATTTATGGTTGTAAAAATAAGAAAAGAAATGTAAACCTAAATTAGCATTGAGCTTGAATCTGTCTTTTTTATTGTGAAAATACTGTACAGAGGGTTTACAATTATATGGGCAAGATAATGAGTACATTTCTTATCAAGCATTTAGCCGCCTCCTTTGTTTCCCCTTCCCATCCCTTCCCATCCTCCCCCCGTCCCCCCACCCAGTTTTCCCTGACCCCCCACCAAAGTTGTAAAGTTCGTTTTCGACATAATGACTTGTACATCTCATTGTTGCAATGGGTCCACCTGTATCCCTATTTAAATGATTTGTTTTTCTCATTGTACCAGGGCTTCACACATTTGGCTTCCTTGCTCATGGCTGGCACTCTACAACTTGAGCCATACCTCTAGTGTAGCACTTTGCTGGCATTTAGTTGGAGATGGAATCTGCATTCATCTGGACCTAAGCATCCTCAGTAGCTAAGATTACAGGTGTGAGCCAGGGGTACCTGGTAAACTCTAATATTTTTAAATCCCAATATTTTAATAGAGATTCTAGCTGGGCACCAGTGGCTCACGCCTGTAATCCTAGCTACTCAGGAGGCTGAGATCTGAGGATCACGGTTAAATGCCAGCCAGGGCAGGAAAGTCCATGAGACTCTTACCTCCACTAAACCATTAGTGGTACTGTGGCTCAAGTGGTAGAGTGCTCACCTTGAGCTGAAGAACACAGAAATAGTGCCCAAGCCCAGAACTCAAGCCCCACAACCCACAAAAAAAATAGAGATTCTGTGATACCTGAAAAGGGAGAACTTCTGAAGTCTCAGGGTCCCTGGAAGACCCAACTTCTGGTTTTTTCAACTGGACACTACAGCTTCCTTTAAGTCTCTTGATTGGTATGTTGGTCAACAGATTCAGTATTCTTCACAGACTCAGAATTCTCCACTGACTCACAGTTTCTTTCTTCAAGGATAGGACTTGCTTCAGTTATCACTGGAGTCTCAGGATCATCTTTATCAGAAAGTCCAAGGGAAAAAGTGATTGAGGTCAGCTTTTTTTTAGTATAAATTATTTGTCTAAATCTTTTGACACTTTCACAGAGTCACAGGCAGGAACATTAGTAAATTAATACAGACAAGATCCCACAGATCTTCCACCAGGTTCTCCTAGTAACAGCTTTCATAACTGAAGCATAATTCATTGTGGCAGAATCCACCAATCTTCAGCTTTCAACATATTTCAACTGAAATTCTGTCACTTAAAGAAGTATAGATGGAATTACATAGCATGTCACTTGTTAAGATTTTTTACACAGCATTTAAGTCCCTCCAGACCCACTTGTATTAAGACTTTTTTTTTACTGTTTCTGAATAGTCCATGGTATAAATGTACTTTGGGACTATCACAGAAATAAAATGATTCAGAAAGCTTATGTACAGGTGTTTATGGGAATGAAAGCTATCTCTGGGAAAAATGCCTGCTCAGTTAAATTTTAAATGTTACTGTTAGGCTGGGCATGTACCTGAGTAGTAGCCTAGCATGCATGAAGCCCTTTGTTTGATTACTCAGTACCACATACACAGAAACTGGCACTGTGGGTCAAGTGGTAGAGCGCTAGCCTTGAGTTAAAAAGAAGCTCACGGATAGTGCCATGGGACTGAGTTCAAGCCACAGGACTGTCCAAAAACCAGGTATTGTTCTATTTTTTCCCAAGTAAAATATCATTTTACTTTCCTAGTGGCAATGTATGAATAATCAAGTTCACTTGAATTCTGATCAATCTTGTGTTGTCACTATTTTGATTGAGCCATTTAGACAGGTATGTAGTGGTACCTCACTGTGCCTTTTAAGTTACATTTCTCTAAGGGCTGGGACCAAGGCATCCTTTTATGTGCTTATTTGCTGAATATATACTCTTCAGGGAAACATTTATTTGTATCTTTTGGTCATTATCGAATCATTCTGGTTTGGTTTTTATCATTATGTACTACAGAGATTTGAGAACACTGTATTTTGGAGATTTAACTCCTCTACTATGTGGTTTGCAAATATTTCATGCTAGTTTATAGTTTATCATTTTCCTGTCTTCCTAGGGTCTTTCCCTGAGCAAGTTTTTCATTGTGAGGAGGTTCATTATCTATTTCCCCTTTTACTGACTATCCTTTAAAATCTTTAGTAATCACTTACTACTAAAACTCTTCCAGAGATTTAATCTATCCAAAAACATTTCTGTCAGAACAGTTTTTTAGGGTTTTGTTTCCTATTTGTAGTGGTGGCCCTAGTGATTAAAAGATGTCTCTAATCCTTTTGCTTTTGTTTTTTGGATAGGGTTTCCTAATTTGCACAGGTGAGCCTCAGACCACGAATTTCTTACACTGCCTCTCAAGTACCTAAGATTACAGACATAAACTACCATGCTTGCTATCTCTGAAACACTAACTTTTTGTTTGCTATGCTCTTAAACCATAATCCTCCTATCTCCTTCTCTGGAATATCTAGGATTATAAGTATGAAACACTTTCTGGGCATTTTGTTATTATTAAAAATATTCATCATAAATATACCAAAATTCTGTTAGTATTGGAACATTTGATGTTACGAAAGAGATGACGTCAGAATATCCCACATCCACAAATCAGCCAAAGACAAATGCTGGAGGGGATGTGGAGAAAGAGGAACCCTATTACACTGCTGTTGGGAATGTACACTTATACAACCACTTTAGAAAGCAGTCTGGAGGGTCCTTATAAAGCTAAAGATTGACCTCCCTTACGGCCCAGTCATACCACTTTAGGCATCTACCCTGAACAACAGGAACCAATATATAAGGACATGTGAACCTCCATGCTTATTGCAGCACTGTTCACAATAGCTAGGATATGGAAACAACCCAGATGCCCCACCACAGAGGAATGGATCCAAAAATTGTGGTATCTATACACAATGGAATATTATGCAGCCATTAGAAATGACAAAATAATGGCATTTGCAGGGAAATGGATGGAGCTAGAAGGAATCATGTTGAGCGAGGTAAGCCAAGAGCAAAGAGACAAACAATACATGGTCTCCCTGATAAGTGGATGCTAAATCCAAAATGTTAGGTGATATGACAAAATTAACAGGACTTAAGAAACAAAGAACTCTCACTCATCTGGTCGAACCACTACTAAATATCCCCATGCTGCTGATCACATGTATGGTGTATATGTCTACACTGTTATATGTTATAGACTGTGATAGACAATTTGCTCCAGGAAAGTTAGAATGAACTTGTGACTTTAAATGAGCATCATTATTCCACAATACTGTGAAATTTTGGAAATTATGTAATCACTTAATCACAATTTAAAAAAAAAGAACCTCGGGGGAGGTAGGGAGGGAAGGAATGTTATGGGGAAAACAATGGAGGGGTTAACAATGCTCAATAGAAAGTGTACTCATTACCTTGCTCATGTAACTGTAACCCTCTGTATAGTATCTTTACAATAAAAAAATTAAAAAAAGAGATGACGATTGACTTATATTTCATACTTACTTATGTTTTTTTTTTTTTTTTACAGTGTGAGCAATAGAATTCAGGACCCCACACATACCAGGGAAGAGCTCCACCATTTGGCTATATCCATTGACCTCCTACTTCAACATTATTTTTGCCAGTTCTGGGACTAGAACTCAAGGCCTGGCCACTGTCCTGGAGCTTTTTTTGCTCAAAGCTAGCACTCTAACACTTGAGAGGCACAGCCCACTTCTGGCTTTTTCTGTGTATGTGGTACTGAGGAATTGAGCAATGGGCTTCATGCATGGTAGGCAAGCACTCTATTACTAAGCCACATTCCCAGCACCTCAAATCAACTTTTGAGCAGCAATTCAAATACCCAATCTAATTCCTTCCAGAAGAGCTCTTTGGGAATTAAATCAATATCATATTGGCCCTTCAACAAAGAGAAGGAGAACCAAATAGCTTGAGAGAATTAATATATTTCCTGCCCTTTCCTTCACCCTCTTCTTTTTTGCTCTCTCTCATTTTATTTCACCCTCCTTCACCCATACACATAGGTATGTATAAACCTATTCTATAGAGACATGGACTACATGCAGGAAAAAGCCAATATATGATATCAAATGTTTCAAATAGATTTTATTTGTTTTTTTATGTTTTTGTTTTTTGTTTTTTGGTCTAGTCATGGGGCCTGAACTCTGGGCCTGGGCGTTGTCCCTCAGCTCTTCAGCTCAAGGCTAGCACTCTACCACTTGAGCCACAGCACCACTTCCGGCTTTTTACTTTTTCCTTATGTGGTGCTGAGGATTGAACTCAGGGCCTCAGGCATGCAAGGCAAGCGCTCTACCACTGAGCAACCTTCCCAACCCTCAAATAGATTTTAAAAACATACTAGCAACTAATAAGGCAGAAAGACCAGCACACTACTATAATTAAGATATACACCAAAAATGCTAACAGAAAGGAAAACAACCATTTTGAATCAGAAGACATTATTCATACACAAAGTACCAAACAAAAGTCTAGAGCTTGGAGTGTCAAACCTAGCCTAGAGATGTTTTTAATTTATCTATATAGTGTCTAAACTTTTAAATGAGTTCCATGTTTAAAAACTAGTCTTCATAAGCCAGGCCCAAAGAAACATAGGTCCCATAGTTTTCCTTATTTGCAATATCTAGTATATGTCTGAGTCAAGCAGAAAAGGTCAGATAAGGTGATGTTAGGGAAATGAACCCTAAGATATGTATTCAAATGCTTTTTTTCTTTCATGTGATTGTTTCTAACACATTTATACGATTATTTCATTGTTGCTTTGTATGTCCCTCCCCCACAGTATAACCCCTGCTTTCACTGTATTTAGTGTCGGTATAATTTGTGGAGGGAAAGGGGAAAAACAAATCATTTAAATAAGGATACAGGTGGACCCATTGCAACAATGAGATGTACAAGTCATCATGTCGAAAATGAACTTTTGTGGGGGGCGGGGAGGATGGGGGGACAGAGGGGAGGATGGGAATGGATGGGAAGGGGAAAAAAAGGAGGAGCCTACAATGCTTGATAAGAAATGTACTCATTATCGTGCCCATGTAATTGTAAACCCTCTGTACAGTACTTTCACAATAAAAAAAGAAGAAGAAAAACAAAGGAGAAGGTAACATTGCTCGATAGGAAATGGACTCATTACCTTGTTCATGTAACTGTAACCCCTCTGTACAGTATCTTTACAGTAAAAAATATATACAAAAAAACCAGTCTTCATACAAATGTGCAAGTGTCCAATTTCCCTTGAAAACTTGAAACAAAGGCTCTATACTGACTGGTTAATAACTACCTCATGCCAAATGGTCCTTTCAGGCAACTGGTCCTTTCAGGCAACGCTCCTGCACCTCAAAACTGGCACTCGAATTCAATTCACTCATTTATGTTAACTTTATTAGGCCCATAGGCATCTGCAAATGTCTGCCATGAGAGGTACATAGGATTATGATAGGTGAAAATGCCAGAGAAAGAGTTCAAAGGTATAAAAACAATCCATGAGAAAGCTCAAAGTTATATATGGTACCAGTTGCCTAGAGCCATTAAAATACCAGGGAGAAAAACAATCACAAGGCATGAAACCAGAGAGCAACTTTAAGACACCTTGGAGCTAAGCTGTATGTATACGTGTGTGTGTGTGTGTGTGTGTGTGTGTGTATGTGTGTGTGTGTGTGTGTGTGTGTGTGTGTGTGTGTGTTGTATAATATGTGTAATTCATGCACGATATGTAATACATACAAAATATATCATTGTAGAAATGTAATTCATGTAACTTCATATAAGATTAGGACATACTCTGAAATAGGAAACAATGGTAATCTCTATTTTTTGGTCATCACCATCTAAATTTGAATCTACATGATTTAAAGATCATCTAGAGGCGCTGGGAAGGTGGATCAGTAGTAGAGTGCTTGCCTTGCATGCATGATGCCCTGGGTTTGATTCCTCAGCACCACATATGCAGAAAAATCCGGAAGTGGCACTGTGGCTCAATTGGTAGAGTGCTAGCCCTACGCTGAAGAGCTGAGGGACAGTGCCCAGGCCCAGAGTTCAGGCCCCAGGACCGACCAAAAAATCATCTAGAATGTTCTAGACTGGAAGACTATGATTTTATATTGTTTATGCTGTTAATATTATTAGTAGAAGGAATGTAGATACTCTACTCTCAATGAATTCATCATCTCACAGCAAACATAAATGAATAACAGGTAGGTGAAAGTGAAATTGCATTATTTAATGGTTTCCTAAGTTTTCTGGGTATTTTATGATGAATTGGAAGAGAATACACCAGTGAACTAAGAAAAAAATAAGCTGAAGGGATTCATATTTTTAAGGAACCAAAATGCATATGCTTGTGTCTCTCACACCTACCACACACCCTCAGGCCACCTTTTCTTTCATTTTCTCTTCTCAGCAATCAAGGCTACCAGCACCTACTCTGGGACTTACCTTGCTCCTGCCGACCACAACTTGGGGAGTACCATGCACCCAGCCAGCACCACAGCCACTGCTGACACCTCCAAAACATGCTCCCAATGCCTGGAGAATACTTCCCCCTGCTGGGTGGGTCTGGCCGCGTGTACTTCTTGGTCCTGCTTCTTCTTAGATCTGATGCGGCTGGGGTCTGGTTTGTTGAGTTTGGGCACCAACCAGTGGTTTAAAGGTTGGCTGACCATAGTCTTTGGAGTGATGTTGGCTTGGAAAAGGAGACTGCCTTTGTGTTTTTGAAGATCTGACCATCCGAGAGGTACTGAGTGCCAAGTACCCTCCCACATTATCCCGAGGTCAGGGGTCACCCAAGCCACTGACTTGGCAAGGCCCAAATGGGCAGAACAGGGCTGTCCAGGCCAGTAGCAAAGTGTTTGAGAGGACGCTTAGTTATATGAATGGGGCAGGAAAAGGTGAGGGAGGACTAACTAGCAAATGCAAAGGCCTTAACAAATTTTAGCAATCCAAGAAAAGAAAAAGAAAAAAGCTGCAAAAAAAGGGAGGCCAAGTAAATTGGAATGTGGCTTAGTGGTAGAGTGCTTGTCTAGCATGCATGAAGCCCTGGGTTCAGTGCCACATACACAGAAAAAGCCAGATGTGATGCTGTGGCTCAAGTGGTAGAGTATGTTCCTTGAGTAAATGAAGCACAGAGACAGTGCCCAGACCCTGAGTTTAAGCTCTAGGACTGGCACAAATAAATGGGGGTGGGGGTTGCACAAAGATAAGATGAGGTCTGGGATTTGGACACCATGTCTTGTCAGGCTTATGAGATGGGATGAAGTTTTCTTTTTATTTTCTGTGTGTGTGTGTTTGTGTGTGTGTGTGTGTGTGTGTGTGTGTGTGTGTGTGTGCACGCGCGCGTGCGTATGCGTATGTGTGGTTAAATGGCGATGAATCTCAGATTTTCCTGCCCAAGCTTGTCTCGAACTATGATCCCTAAACCTTAGGCTCCTGAGTAGCTAGGATTGTAGGCATTAGCAACCTGCACCCAGCTCAGGATAGTTTTAACTCTTAATATGGAACTTAATGGGAAATGGCAGTAGGTTTCTAAGCAGAAGTGTAAGATGCTTTGATTTGTGGTTTTTAGGATGACCCCGGACCCTTCCCTCATCAAAAGATGCATCTCATTATTTATCCTTCAGCAGTGTAAATGTGTGAAGTCTGGACTTTTGGAGCTAGAAAGGCATAAGGTTATAAATATAAGGAAAATGGAACTTTTCTGAGGTAAAGAGAATTGTATTTTTTTTGTCAGTCATGGGGCTTGAACTCTGGGCCTGGGTGCTGTCCCTCAGCTATTCAGCTCAAGGCGAGCACTCTACCATTTGAGATATATAGCCAGTTCCAGTTTTCTGGTGGTTTACTGGAGATAAGAGTTTCATGGACTTTCCTGCCCAGGCTGGCTTTGAACCATGATCCTGAGATCTCAGCCTCCTGAGTAGCTAGGTTTATAGGCGTGAGCCACTGGCACCCAGTGAGAATTGGATTATCTAAGAATCCAAACATGTGGTTAGGTATGAAACTCAGTGGTTACATATCTTGCCTAGCATGTGCTAGACAGAAAGAGAGCACAGAGAAAAAGAAAAAAGAAAGAAAAAGGGAGACAGGAGAGGAGAAAAAGAGAATCCATGTTTTCTACGGCTTCAGTGTTTTCAGAAGAGCCATCATAAGAAATAAACCTTCCCCAGAAATTTTGTTTACTTTTATCTTTTTGTTTCTGTCAGGTGAGGAAATTGAACCCAGGCTGGTTATTTAGGGATAAATCTCTGATTTGTCTGCCTGGGCTGGCTTCAAATCTGGATCCTCAGATCTCAACTTCCTTAGGTAGTTAGGATCATAGGCTTGACCACTCTAGCTCTGGCCTCTTATCCTGCTGTTTCATCTAATAGCTGCTACCTTCCTCTTACCTCATTTCTGGGGCTTGAACCCATGGCCTGGGAATTGCTTTTGAGCTTTTTTGTTCTAGCCTAGGGCCCAGCCACTTGAACAACAGCTCCACTTCCAACTGTGTGTGTGTGTGTGTGTGTGTGTGTGTGTGTGTGTGAGTGTGTGTGTGTGTGTGATTGAAGATAAGAGTCTCACAGGTGAAAAGCTATTTAAAGAGAACAGTAAAACAAATGTAGTTAAACCATTGTGTCAGAACAGGAGCTCAAAAGATCATACAATTTAAGTAAAGAAAGGGATTATAAGGATAATCAGCATCCAAATCTGAAAACTAACACTACTGGAGCACATCAGCCCTAATTAGTGACTTAGGTGCAGGTGCCTCCAAAGACTCCACCAGACTTCTAAATCCATGTCAACAAGTATGTTTGTGCCCTCTTGCAGTACTCTGGTTCCTTATCATTATGTCACCTTAATCTCCTGAAGAATCATTGGGGCTAAACTGGAACTTTTAAAATTTCATGTGTGTGTATGTATATTGCACATACACCTATAATAAGACTTAAACTAAGGGCCTCCCACTCTACCTTGGAGTTTGGTACTTAACCACTTGTTCCATACCTCAACTTTTAGCTTTTTACTGATTAATTGGAGGTAAAAGTCTAACGGACTTTCCTGCTCAAGGTAGCTCAGAACCATGATCCTCAGATCTCAGCCTCCTGAGTCGCTAGGATAACAGGTGTGAGCACTAGTGTCAGGCTTCTAAACTAGAATATTAAGCTCATCTCATAGATAGTGAAAATCACCCATAAACTTTTTCTTTATGCTGGGTTTGAACTTTGGGCCTGGCCTCTGTCCTTGATCTTCTTTTGCTCAGGGCTAGTGCTCTCCCTCAGGGGGATTTTTTTTAATGTTTTTTCATTAGGTCTCGAAAACAAAGTCCTCCCCTTGAAGAAAAGGTGCTGGATTTGTGGACAGAGACTATGACTTTCACCTTCCTTAGATTTAACATAGTAGCAGATAAATAAATGCTAAATAAATGCTTCTTGATTCCAGTTCCATTTTATGTTGCTTCTGTTAAACCTAACTCACTTTATGAATCTCAGTTTGGAAGGAAACCCTCTTGCAGGGAACTTCAAGTGCAGAAAACCTTATAGGCAAATCAACAATATCAGGCTAGGTTCTCAAACAGAAGTTGAGGTTGAAGCACAGGCACTTCATCAGCTGGGCCATTTAGAGAGGAGGCAGAAGATCTTGCTGGGATACCAACCTGGCCCATGTCCTTCTCAACCGTAGTATCTGTTTCCCATCTGTTTCTTAAGCTAAACATGCACAGAGATACCCTTTGAAGAAAATCTCTTTGCAATTGAACTGTAGACTTAGATTATTTGCCAATTACCATATAAGAAACAGTGGCCTCATCCTGAAAAAAACTGGCAAGGATCACCTTAAGTAGGTGACCAAAGATACACCCAGGCAATGAGACATCAGAAACTGATATGAGGTACTGAGTTTTCTCATTCAGTCATAAAATTAGGCATACAAAAACAAACTAACTAACTAATATCAGCCTAGCTGGGTCTCAGTGGCTCACCCATGAAACCCTAGCCACTGAGGAGGCTCAGATCTGAGGATATTGCTCCAAAGCCAGCCCAGAGAGGAAAGTCTGTGACATTCTTATCTCCAGTGAACACCAGAAAACTGGAAGTGGTGTTTTAGATCCAAGTGGTAGAGTGATAGCCTAGAACTAGCTCAAGGATAGCAACCAGGCCCTAAGTTCAAGCCCCAGGACCAAACAAAATAAAAAAAAAAAAACACTCACCCAAGTCATACTAGGAGGCTTCCCACAAGATCAGTAGCTGCCCTTTCCAAAAGTGTCAAGCTCATGCTAAAGAAAAGACATTGGAAATGTCACAGGCTGGAGGAGGCAGAGGAGGTCTGACAGATCAAGGGAAAGCAGGATCCTGGATAGAGCCTGAGTGGGGTGCCAGTTCTGAGGATTCAACTCAAGGCCTGGGTGCTGTCCCTTAGCTTTTTTGCTCAAGGCTGGCACTCTACCACTTGAGCCACAGCTTTACTTCAGGCTTTTTGATGGTTTGATGGAGAGAAGAGACTCAAAGACTTTTCTGTCCAGGCTAGCTTTGAAACTCAGTCCTAAGATCTCAGCTTGCTGAAGAGTTAGGATTACAAGCATAACCCAACAGCGCCAGCTGTATTTTCTGTTTTATCTTACAATAAAAATAAAAAGATTGTGTCTAAAATAATATTTGGGAGGGAGCAGAGGAGAGTTCTGCTTCTACTACTGACTCTAGCCGTTTTTGTCTTGTGCTACAGCTGCAGGGCAGGGCACATGGGCAGGGTGTGGTTCAGGCACAGGCTCAGCCTGCCTAAAACACGGAGGTAAAAATGAGGTGTACCTAGTACTGGCAATAGCTAGTGGTCTGGATTGGCCTTCTAGTGTAGGGAACAGAATGAAGTAAAATGAGGAAATAATAGTAGAGGGCACAGTATGTATATCACATTATGCCATGACAACATATTTGTTCTTAACCTGTAGGCAAAAGAGAAAAGGTACATGCTTCTTATCAAGGATTAATATCACCTCAGCAGTCACTTCTCATTCCTCTTTACAAACAAATCCTGATTTTGTCCCATCATTCATACTGTTGTTTTCTGTGTTTTCATAGATGTCTGGTGCTGCAATAGCTAACTTGTGACGATGAACTTTAGCTGGGAGAATATACCCAATATGGTCAATTCAAAAGATGGTAGGAATATAAATATAAGAAGACAGGCTGGGTTCAGGTGGCTCATGCCTGTAATCCTAGCTACTCAGGAGGCTAAGATTTGAGGATCACGGTTCAAAGCCAGCACAGGCAGGAAAACCTGTGAAATTTTTATCTCCAGTAAACCAGCAGAAAACCAGAAGTGGCACTGTGGCTCAAGTGGTAGAATGCTAGCCTTGAGCTGAGTTGCTAAGGGACATTGCCCAGGCCCAGAGTTCAAGCCCCATGACCAACAAAAAAGAAAAGAGAAAAAAAAAGAAGACAGTACTGAGCAACTGAATTAATGAATTCTACAGTTACCCTTGTGCCATGGTTATTATTATGTGAAATAATAAATCTTCCTATCACTGAAATGATTTGGGCCTTTTATTAATTATACCTAAAAGCAGCCAAAATTATGCATGAGTCCTAAAGGAAAATAAAAGGCACCTAGAAGTAATATGAGAAGAAAAATATAGGTGAAAAATAAAAATAAAGACTAAAATGCATTAGGTGCATAGGGCCCTAAAAAATTCTCCCAGGTCGGCAGAAACTCGCCTGGAGTTTCAGAAGCCAGCTCCAATTTACATGTAATCATCTAAGTCTATCTGCTATCAAGGTCTTAGAGGCAGTGATCTCTGGGAAGAGGAAGAAAAATGAAAGGGAAATAAAATTGAACAACTGTTTGTGGAGAAACCAGCTGTACATGAACAATTTCCTTCCATGGAATCTCTATTTATCTGAAGGGAATTTCTTCATCAGAAGAAGGTATATGAGGAGGAGACATGGCAGGGCAGCTTAGAGATGGACAGTGACTCATCTGGGATGGAAGCAAGAGCTAGCACGTGGCAGACACTGAGCCCAAAGCTGAGCCTGACTCTGGATCCAGAACCTTCCCAATGCACTGTCATGCCAGAACTGAAAGCCAAGCTGCAAAGCCACCAAGAGCTGCTTCTAAGCCATTCTGAACACAAGCTGGTATTTCTGCTATCAGTAATAAGGGATAGTGAAACCAGGGTGGGCCACTGTCCTCTGTTCCTCCCCATATGGCCATCACCTGAGAGAAAGTACTCATATTCACCCATGCGTCTTACCAGAAACTCCAGGTATAGTCGAGCAGAGCACTTGAAAGCAAGAGCCCAAGAAGCAAAGTAGATGGCCTGCATCCAAATCCAAGAAATGTAACTCACTGAATTGTCACTGTGGCCAGGCCTGAGCTTTTCCAGCCAGTCCCTTAGACTCTAGCCTGAGAACAGTATCTATTAGGATGAGATCATATAAAACATGGATGAAGGCCCCATCTGACTGCCACTGCCATTAAGAACAGTATCGTAGGATGGGTGCCAGTGGCTCATGCCTGTAATCGTAATCAGGAGGCTGAGATCTGAGGACCTCGCTTTGAAGCTAGCCTAAGCAGGAAATTCAATGAGGCTCCTTTTCTCCAATAAAGCAACACAAAAGCCAGAAGTAAAGTTGTGACTCAAGTAGCAGAGTGCTAACCTTGAGCAAAAAGCTGAGGGACAATTTCTGGGCTGGGGGTGGGGAGAAGACTTACATCAAGGCCCTCTAGGACACGTATTCTCGCTTTTGCCCATTTCCTTCAGAGCATTGTAGAGCTCCACCTTACTGACTTGCCTCTCCCTATTTTAACACAGGATGTTCACTTGGCCAGTTTTCCAGGGCTACCTGGCTATCTTGTAGCCTCCACAGCAAAGAACTATTTTCTCTGGGATTTAACCAAGGTTCCAATACTGTCTGTGATTGGTTAACTGTGCACATTCCAGAATCAAGGATACCTGGGCCCATCTGGCTTGGCAATCTACTGTTGTGGCTTACAGCATATTGTTCAACACCTCTGTTTTCTTGTAATAGTTCTTACTCATGGGTCCTAACAGTCACAATAAAACAACTAATAGGGTTACTTGTGTACACACACACACCATGTACACTGCAACAGTACTACAAAGGAAACAAGGCAACTCAACAGGGAGCTTCAGGACTCAACATCTACCAAATTCTAAGTATTTCCTGCTTCTTAAGTAATTATTAATATTATTCCTATTTTGGTGCCAGTACTGGAGAGTGAATTCAGAGCTAGGGCACTGAGCCCCACTCAGCTGGGGACTGACCTATCCCTTAGCTTTATCTGCTCAAGGCTAGTGCTCTACCATTTGAGCCACACTTCCAGTTCTGGCTTTTTGAGGTTAATTGGAGATAAAGACCCTCCCAGACTTTTCTTTCCAGGCTGGCTTCAAACCAGGACCCTCAGCTCTCAGACTCCTGAATTGCTAGGATTACAGTTCTGAGCCACCGGCACCTGGCTGCAATCTTTTTTTTTTTTTTTTAACTTGAATGTTTTTTATATCTCTTAGATATGGAGATCAGTAACCTCGGCTGCCCTCATTTTTCTTAGCTATATTTTCTTTCTCTTAGCTCCTTCCTTAAACAATTACTTTTTATTTATTTATTTTTTATTTATTTTTTATGTTTTGTCAGTCATGGAGCTTGAACTCTGGGCTTGGGTGCTATCCCTCAGCTCTTCAGCTGAAGGTAAGTGCTCTACCTCACCACTTCTGGTTTTCTAGTAGTTTATTGGAGATAAGAGTCTCACAAACTTTCCTGCCCAGGCTGGCTTTGAACCAGATCTCAGCCTCCTGAGTAGCTAGGATTACAGGCATAAACCACTGGCACCTGGCCCTAAAACGATTTTTGTAGGAATTTCATCCCCTATCTGGTAAGAGGAACAATAATTTCACCTACTAATAAGTAGTTTGTCACAGATAGCAGTCTGTGAGTATGAAGCCTGGCATGTAATAACTGCTTACTGAAACAGGCATTTCCTGCAAGGGCAGAAAGAGAGGGGGTCAATGAATGGGATCCCAGGAGTACAAGGCATCTCTTCCCTGATCACACTAAGAGCTCCCTGAGGACAGGGATACAATCTTCAGATTTATTACCCCACATGGACAATAGGCTGATTCTATACATGACTGATGTCACAGAGATCTTAGTACTCAGGATACCTCCTCTGTGTCAGGACAGGAAGGAAGGAAGAGGACAGGGGGCCTCATAGACAGGAAGCTCTTGAAGCAGCTCACCACGTGACAAAATGAAGACAAGAGTGTAATGAGGAGACCATCACGTCCTCTGGAAGCTTCTCCCACCAGAGGTTAAGACTCCAAATATCAGCTCTGAATTTTACCAGTCTTGAGATTGGTCCTCATGGGCCTCAGTTTCCTCATCTGTACAGGGTGGAAAATTATTGTCTTGGTCAAATACGAGGACAGGGGAGCCCTTTTTCCACAGAAAGGAAGAGATTTTTTTTCTGAAGGTAAAAACTAAACTCCTAGCCAGCTACTAGTGTTTCACACCTGAAATCCTAGCTACTCAGGAGGCTGAGATCTGAGGATTATGGTTTTCAACCAGCTCAGAAAGAAAGGTAAGTCCTTGAGTCACATAACTTCAAATAACCACCAAAAAGACAGATGTGGAGCTGGGACTCAAGTGGTAGAACACTAACCTTGAGGGAAAACAAACAAACAAAATCAAACAAAAAATCTCCTGGCCTTGCATGTAAGACCTAGCCCTGCATTCAAGCCATAGGACCAGCAAGAAGGATAAAAGGAGGGGAAAAAAACCGCTTCTTAAACAAGAATACAACCTAAGAGGCTTTCAGCTGAATGCAACTAAAATAAAAATGGGAGAGCCATTCGTTTTCTGAGGATGACTATTTATGAGGCCAATTTCATTTTCAAGTGATAATGAGTCCACACAGCAGCCTACATACAGCCTAGAGTCCAGAAGAGAGGGAAAGCACCCAACCCGAACTTTGTGGAAGCTCCACAGACACCTGTGGCGCTTAATGAGAGCAATAATCAGAGCGATCATCCAAATCATGATCAAGATAAAGTGTGGCAGAGGGGAGGAGAGACATGTAGGTGGAAAGGAATAGCACTTAAGTTTCTTTTTATTTCCTCAAGAAAAACTTCTGCCTGGAATAGATTAATTCCATCTACATATTAATGTGAATTACTAATTAATGACTTGAAAATGCTTTCAACACAAAATGCTAAGCAAATGCTTAAAAATAACGAGTCTCTGGATATGTCTCCAAAAGAAATATGCTAGCTTCCTTAATTTTCTCTCCCTTTTGTAACATTTAAAATGTTATGGTTTGAAGGAAATGGAAGGGAACTATGGAAATTCACTGAAAGCACAAAATCAGGAAATTAGAAAGCCTTGTCAGGTAACTAACTTCCTTGGAGCCCCTATGAACACTCTCACTGCACATTCCCTGGTGCACAAAGTGCTGTTGCACACATCTGAACTGCAGTTCATTCTTGGGATGCTTAAGCACAGATCATGTCTTGCATGTCTTCATAGCCCTGCCACACAACACTGTACCAGGTGCACAGCAAACAGCCAATAATGTGTTACATCACCAGGCCTTCTCAAAAGAGATGGGCATGCCTAGCTACTCAGGAAGCTGAGATCTAATGATAGAAGTTCAAATCCAGGGCTGGATTATACTCAATGGTGAAAAACTAAAGCCATTTCCTCTTAACTCAGGAACAAGACAAGGATGCCCACTCTCTCCACTTCTCTTCAATCTAGTATTAGAATGCCTAGCTACAGCAATAAGACAAGATGCAGACATAAAGGGGATCCAAATAGGGAAAGAAGAAATAAAACTCTCCCTCTTTGCAGATGACATGATCTTGTATTTAAAGAATCCCATAGACTCCACTCCCAAATTACTCAAGCTGATTCAACACTTGGCAAAGTAGCAGGTTATAAAATTAACCCCCAAAAATCAATGGCCTTTCTATATGCCAACAATGAGAAAAGTGTGGCTGAAATTAGGAAAGCAACTCCATTTGTAATAGCCCCACAAAAAATAAAATACCTAGGAATTAACTTAACCAAAGAAGTGAAGGACCTCTATGATGAAAACTTTAAAATCTTGAAAAAGGAAATCAACACAGAACTTAAAAAATGGCAAAAACTCCCATGCTCCTGGATTGGCAAGATTAACATCGTGAAAATGGCAATACTTCCCAAGGCTATCTACAAATTCAATGCGATACCTATCAAAATTCCACCCTCATTCTTCAAGGAAATAGAGGAGGCAATCCAAAAATTCATATGGAACAATAAAAGACCCCGAATAGCAAAAACGCTCCTCAACGGAAAGAACACTGCTGGAGGAATATCAATACCAAATTTCAAACTCTACTATAAAGCCATAGTAATCAAAACAGCTTGGTATTGGCATAAGAACAGACCTCAGGACCAATGGAATAGAATTGAAAACCCAGAAATGAACCTACAGACCTATAGCCATCTAATCTTCGATAAGGAAGCTAAAACAATAGAATGGAAGAAAGACAGCCTCTTCAGTAAATGGTGCTGGCAAAATTGGTTAACTACATGTAGAAAACTAAAGCTAGATCCTTATATATCACCCTGTACCAGAATCAACTCCAAATGGATCAAAGACGTTGAACTCAAAGCAGACACTCTGAAAACATTACAGGATGGAATAGGAGAAACCCTAGGTCTCCTTGGCTCAGGTCGAAATTTTCTGAATAGAGACCCGGAAGCACAACAAATCAAAGAAAGGTTGGACAAATGGGATTGCATAAGATTGCAGAGCTTCTGCAGGGCAAATGACATAGCTGGCAAGATCAATAGAAAGCCCACCGATTGGGAGAAGATCTTTACTAGCCATACAACGGACAAGGGTCTCATATCTAAAATATACTTGGAACTCAAAAAATTAAACCACCCAACAACAAATCCTCAAAGAATCAACTGCCCAATAAATAAGTGGGCGAAAGACTTAAAGAGAAGCTTCTCTGAAGAAGAAACAAGGATGGCCAATAGACACATGAAGAAATGTTCAACATCCCTAGCCATAAAAGAAATGCAAATCAAAACAACATTGAGATATCACCTCACTCCAGTTAGAACAGCAAAAATCAAGAACTCTAACAACAACAGATGCTGGAGGGGATGTGGACAGAAAGGAACCTTACTTCATTGTTGGTGGGAATGTAAACTTGTTCAACCACTTTGGAAAGCAGTATGGAGGTTCCTCAGAAGACTTCACATAGATCTCCCCTATGATCCAGTAATCCCACTTTTGGGCATTTACCCAAATGTTTACAAACAAGACCACACTAAAGCTACCAGCACAACTATGTTTATTGCAGCATTATTTACCATAGCTAAGATATGGAACCAACCCAGATGCCCCTCAGTAGATGAATGGATCAAGAAAATGTGGTATATATACACAATGGAATTCTATGCCTCCATCAGAAAGAATGACATTTCCCCATTTGTTAGGAAATGGAAAGGTTTGGAAAAAATTATATTAAGTGAAGTAAGCCAGGCCCAAAGAAGCATAGGTCCCATGGTTTCCCTTGTTTGCAATATCTAGTATAGGTATGAGTCAAGCGGAAAAGGTCAGATAATGTGATGTTAGGAAAATGAACCCTTAAATATGTATTTTAATGTTTTCGTTTCTTTCAAAAAAAAAAAATCCAGGGCTGGGAAGGTGGCTCAGTGGTAGAACGCTTGCCTTGCATGCCTGAGGCCCTGGATTCGATTCCTCAGCACCACATAAGCAAAAAGAAAAAAGTCGGAAGTGGCACTGTGGCTCAAGTAGTAGAGTGCTAGCCTTGAGCTGAAGAGCTGAGGGACAGCACCCAGGCCCAGAGTTCAGGCCCCACAACCGGACCCCAAAAAAACAAAACAAAAAAAAAATCTAAAAACAGAAAAGAAATTCAAATCCAGCACAAACAGAAACATCAATGAGGCCCTTATCTCTAATGAATCAGCAAAACCCCAAATTGGAGGTATAGCTTAAGTAGTACAGCACCAGCCTTGAATGAAAAAGCTAAGGGACAGCACCCAGGCACTGAGTTCAAGCTCTAGTACTGGCACAGAAAGAGACAAATGGAGGATGGGGGGAGTAAAGTTTTAAAAAGAATGAAAAAAAGAGATTCTTGACATTGGAGAACTATGAAGGTCCATGGACTAGGTGATCAAGGTCAAATTGACCATAAAAATACATCAACTTTGTGCTAAGAATGGCATATACTTCTCTAGTTTTCTTCTCCCAAACCCATGTACTTCCATCTAAAATAAAAAACACACAAGATGAATCTCAATGGATTCTAAGGCATGTCTGACTAGGGCTACTCAAAACCATCCAAGCTGCCCCCAAATAAGGGCAGTGTCAGAAGCTGTCACAGCCAAGAGGAGCCCCAGGTGCCCTAGCAACTCAATGTGAAGAGGTTTCCTGGAAGGATTTCACAGAAGTAGAAACAAGCCTGAGAAGACCAGAGCCCAGCTAAAGGCTCACAGACAGAGCAGGAACCACAACCTTCCCTCAAATCCTCTTGATGAAGATATTCTCACTGACAAGGCCTATGTAAATTTGTCATTGAATGCAAATCCTCCTTCTCTTGAACACAAGTCCTGTATAATTTGGCACTGAACCACCTCATGGACCACAGAGCACCATGTAGCAAGAGTCAAAACTGAGGCCCAAAGCGGGAACCAGTGGCTTTCCAATTTCTAGTTTAACATCTGGTGCTCTAGTGAGGTTGATGCTTCCACACTGGCCAGATCCAAAACTCTCCTTGCTATCCTGGACACACCAAGAACCAGTTTAGGACTCTTGAATAAATTTCTGTCAAATCCCAGCTTCTGGTCTTTGCTAGCATTGTGGCTGGTGTGGTGCAAGGACATATGTGTAGAAAGTGGTTTGGTATTTAGCTACATGTCCTTTTGCCATGGGTCACTATGCCAGGGCGACACAGAAAGTCCATCCCTCCCTGGCAGGGTAAAGATCCAGACATAAACAAACAGCTTCCAAGGGGCTCGGAAGGTGGCTCATATATATATATATATATATATATATATATATATATATATATATATATGTGTGTGTGTGTGTGTGTGTGTGTGTGTGTGTGTGTGTGTGTGTGTGTGTGTGTGTGTGTGTGTGTGTGTGTGTGTGTGTGTGTATGTATGTATGTATGTATATATATATATATGTGTGTGTATGTATGTATGTATATGTATATGTATATGTGTACGTATATGTATATGTATATGTGTATGTATATGTATATGTATATGTTTATATGTATATATGCTTAATGGCCAGATGCTAGCGGTTCATACCTGTAATCCTAGCTACTCAGGAGACTAAGATCTGAGAATTACAGTTCATAGCCAACCCAGGCAGGAAAATCTATGAGACTCTTATGTCTAACTAGAAAGAAATGTAGAAAATGGAGGTGCAGCTTTAGTGGTAGAGCACCAGCCCTGCATGAAAAAAGGTAAGTTTACCATTCTTGTACACATGAAAACATTCAGGTCCCAGGCCACTCAGCTATAGAAGGACAACTGGGAGTTGTGAATACAAGCTAACTTTAGAACTCAGGGCTTGGCTCTCACCCTGCTACACTCCCAGTCAAAGCAGACTAAAGAAAGATGGAGGACCTCAATAAAACCATCCCTATGGCCATGTATTGTGGCACTCAGGAAGCAGAGGCAAGAAAAATACTAAGAGTATGAAGCAAACATGGGCTAGATAGATGGATCCTGTCTTAGAAAAACAATCCTTGTGAACAGGAGAAGCCTAAGGACTATGGAAACCTGTCATTATTAGCTCAATGAACAAAAGGATAAACTTTTAGAAAGTAACCAAGATCCCTATATGAAACTGTGGACACAGAGGCCTCGCTTTGCCATAAACTGTCTTTCTGGCCTTCATTCCTTTATCATTTAAATGGCCCAAATACCACCTTCTGGTTGTTAAGACAACTTTGGTGAGATCACTTATGTGAAAAGTTCTTTGAAAATCTCAAAATGCTGTATAAATTGTGTTATTAATTAGAATCCCTAAAAATTGTCTGAGTCAAGTTGCTAAAATTCATTCTCTCAAGTCCCCTTTACAGGGGTAGAAAAGAGGTGAAAAGAGATGAAAATAACTTGCCTAAAGTTCTAACACTGAGAAGGAATGTTATATACACGGCAGGAAGTCTGGAGTGCCATTTGCTCTTCCTGCTTTCCAGTCCATCCCATTCACCACTGTATACTTGCCACAGCAACTGACAGCTGTCCCAAGGAAAGCCAGGTGGGAAGAGGTATGGGTCAAAAACCGAAAAAGCCCCACCCTATCCTTTCATCCTACGATAGTCCTCGGGCTTAAACACAGGGGCCTGCCTGGGCACTGGCCCTGAGCTTTTGTGATCGAGGATAGTGCTCTATTACTTAAGCCACAGCTCCACATCTGGCTTTTTTGGTGGTTCATTGGAGATAAGAGTCTCCCAGATTTTGAACCACGATCCTCAGATCTCAGCCTCCTGAGTAACTAGGATTACAAGCATGAGTCACTAGCTTCTGGCTCTGACAAGCCCAATTTTAGCTGTACTCTGCTGGTATGGGAGACAGGGAAAGCTCTACTTTACAGGCCAGGAAACAGAGGGTCCAGGGAGGTTAAATGTCTGGCCTCCTGAACTCAGTCAAACACAGCAACGAAACAAGCCAGGCACCCGTGGCTCATGCCAGTAATCCTGAAAGATTGAAATTGGGGCTATGTCCATTTTACAACTTACTAACTGCTAATTCTGCTTCTGTAAACCTGCTTGCGCTAACACTGACTCTTCCCTTCCCAGAAATAAGTTAAAAAGTTACAAAGTTCAGATGCAGGCCCAGGGACAAGGTCTGCAAACATAGATAAAGAACAAAAGAGTATGTTCTCCTGAATTCCTGTGTAAAAACTCATGGCAGGGGGCTCAAGACAAGGACCATCTGGCGAGCCCAGCAAACTAGGTCAAATGTCAACCAATCGCGAGCCTGGAACTATGTGGACTCCCCTCCAGAGAAGCCTCCCCCTAGGGAACCAACTAGTTTTCAAGAAGTGTCACAAAAATTCCCGTGCAGTTGATTTTTAAGCTGAACCAATCCTGGGGAGCCTGGGGTCTTATGCTAATCCTGTGGTTTTTGTCTTTAAAAGTGTCTGTAACCACTGCTCAGGCTTCCAGTCTGCCTTGGACAGAGAGCCCGTTTGCGCAAATGCCTAATAAACTCTTCTTGCTTGTTGCATCTGCTGGTTTGGAGTCTTGGTTCTTGGGGTGCCCTCCCATTGAAGAAAGCATCCCAGTGAGTCTGGGGTCTTTCAATCCTAGCTACTCAGGAGGCTGATATCTGAGGATCAGGGTTCAAAGCCAGCCTGGGCAGGAAAGTCTGTGAGACTCTTATCTCCAATTAACCACCAGAAAACAGGAAGTGGGCTGTGGGTCAATTGATAGAGCAATAGCCTTCAGCTAAAGAGCTGAGGGACAGCGCCCAGGCCCAGAGTTCAAGTTCCACCACTGACCAAAAATCAAAACAAAAAAAGAAGTGATGAGCTAAATGAATAGACATATAAATTATATATCCTCCTCATTATGATTCTTACTAGTAGTATTTTATGTTGTGTCTTCCATCATCTAAGAAAGCTGAGGAAAATTCTGCATTCACAGCTACAACTTCTCAAAAACCCAAGAAAAAGAAGAAAAACTGGGGCTGCTTTTTGTTTGGCCCTTCCTTCTCCTATCTCTATTCAGCAGAGGGCAGCAAACAGGAAGTATGGAAAGATCAAAGAGTGAGAAAGAGAGCCACATGGAGAAAGAGCTACACATTGATAAATACACACCCACCCACACACAGCAAGCAGAATTGTTTAGCTTCCTCTAGCTTTCAAAGTATGAACATTCCACCTCCTCCAGCTAGGAAGGGCGGGGGATGGGGGAGGGAGGGGATGTTGGAAGTTGAAGAGACAGAAGCTCTTTTTCAGCTCAAGAGATTTTCAGTGAGCATGCATATGAGAGAGCGGCAACTCTCAAAGCAGGGAGAGGAAGGCAGCCACAGAACTGACAAGATAATTCTCAATGAAGACAGCTTTCAACTACTCATCTTGAGGCAACAAGGCTGGCAATCCTAACACCCAAGCTCTGCCCAGTGAGAAACTGAGGCCATGCCATTGGCATCTCAGCCCAGGGGTGTCAGAGAGTGCTGATCTACAGGATGCAGGGTCAGTGCTCCACAAGGACAGGGCTAGAGTGGCAAAGGGGTGGCCTTTTGAGGGTCAAGTCTAGTCCCCACGATATTGGCAGGGATCCGGCATGGACATCTGTCAGCCTCTTCTCAACTATCTTTCCCACCCCCACAACCAGGAGTAGCCAGCCTCTCTGTGTAAATGCTCTTTCCATATGACCGGGGTGGCCCAAACCCATCCCTAGCTCTAAGGTAGGATAAGTCACCCAGCACAGCCCATCTTCCTGACTAGTGTGATGGTGAATGAATCCTATCATAATAAACACATCAGATCCAAAGTGGACCAATAAGATTAAAACAGATCATGCTAAGATAATAGGAAAAGACATTTCTTGTCTTTTCTACAGAGGCCACAGATACAGATTCTCTCCTATAGGTTCTGCATATGGATATAATATCAGAAAGCGTTATCATATTTTACCACCAAGGTGAGAAGGGATGAGAGGAGGACAGAGTGCTCAGTCTAAGATAAAGGCAGAACCAAGAGAACTCAGAGAGAAAAAGCCCATGCCCTGACAGTCCCACAAACCTCCAGATCATACCATACCTGAAGCCAACTAGAGCTAGTGGGTCTTCTTAATCATTTAAGCCTGACTGGCTCAATTTATTACTTGCATCTGATAGTGAACTGGCCCTACTTTCTATGCATAGCAGCGACAGTGCCACATGGCACGTGTGATTTACTTTCTCTACTTTCCTATTGAAGTCCTTCAGGTTATTATACTTTCCCTTACTTTAAAAGTAAATCCAAGCATGGTGATTCAGGCATGTAATCCTAGCTACGGAGGAGGTAAAGAGTGAAGGATCAGAGTCAGCCTTAGTCAAAAAACCAAAACAAGAAGTTTGAGAGACTTCATATCAACCAATAACTTGAAGCAGTGGGGCATGCTTGATATCTCAGCTATGGGAGAAGCACAATCGCATATGTTTATCTTTCCCAGTGACAAAAGGAAGCAACAAAATCACATTGCAGGCATAAAATGAGATCCTACATTGAGAATAACCAATCCAAAATAAGGCTAGAGGCATGGAGTAAGTGCTAAGCTCCTACTTAGCAAGGGCAAAGCCCCAAGTTTAATCCTCAATATAACCAAATTAAAAAAAAATTATAAGCCAAGTGCATATAATTCTAGCAACTCAGGTGACTGAGAGCAGGAGGACACAGTTTAAGGCTAGCAAGGAAGCTGGGCGCCAGTGGCTCACGTTTGTAATCCTAGCTACTCAGGAGGCTGAGATCTGAGGATCACAGTTCAAAACCAGCCCAGGCAGGAAAGTCCGTGAAACTTATTTCCAATAAACCACCAGAAAAACGGAAGTGGCACTGTAGCTCAAGTGGTAGAGTGTTAGCCTTGACCTGAAGAGCTGAGGGACAGCACTCAGGCCCAGAGTTCAAGCCCCACGACCGACAAAAAAAAAAAAAAAAAAAAGAAAAGAAAAGAAAAGAAAAGAAAAGAAAAGAAAAGAAAAGAAAAGAAAAGAAAAAAGGCTAGCAAGGGCAGAAACATTCACGAACCCTCATCTTAAAAATTAACCAGCAAACCAGCACAAGTATATTTATTGCAGCATTATTTACAAAGCTAAAATATGAAACCAACCCAGATGCCCCTCAGTAGATGAATGGATCAACAAAATATGATATATAGAGAGGGGGGCAGAGAGAGAGAGAGAGAGAGAGAGAGAATGGAATTCTATGCCTCCATCAGAAAGAATGACATCACCCCATTTGTTAGGAAATGGAAAGACTTGGAAAATATTTTTTAAGTGAAGTAAGCCAGGCCCCAAGACACATAGGTCCTATGGTTTCCCTTATTTTAAATAACTAGTATATGTCTAGGACAAGCAGGAAAGGTGAAAAGCTATGTACATACGACCATATAAGATGATGTTAAGCAAAAGGACCACCAAGATAGGGACACAGTGATTTTTCCTTTCTTGCTATTGTTTTTAACGTATTTATAATGTACTATGTTTTTTTTGTTCTCCTCCCTGTTTTCACTGTATTTGATTCCAGTGCCCTGCATCTCATAAATACATTTTTGTAATTTGAGGAGGGAAAGGAAATAATAAAATGCTTAAATAAGGATACAGGTTGACCCATTGTAACAATGAGATGTAGAAGACACAACTTCGCTGGGAGGGGGAGTTGAGGGAGGTGGAGGGGGAGCTGAGGGAGGTGGGGAGGGAAGGGAAGGTAGGGGATAAACAAAGGAGGAGGTAACAATAATGTTCAATAGGAAATGTACTCATTACCTTACTCATGTACCTGTAATCCCTCTATACAATAAAATACATATAAAAATTACCAGAGGGGCTGGGAAGGTGGCTCAGTGGTAGAGCACTTGCCTTGTATGCCTGAGGTCCTGGGTTAGATTCCTGAGCACAACATAAGCAAAAATAAAAAAGCCAGAAGTGGAGCTGTGGCTCAAGTGGTAGAGCACTAGCCTTGAGCTGAAGAACTGAGGGGCAGCACCCAAGCTCAGAGTTCTGGCCTCACCACCGGATCCCCCCCCCCAAAAGAATAACCAGAATCCAGGAGCCAGTGGCTCACACCTGTAATTCTAGTACTCAGGAAGCTGCTATATGAGAATCGCCATTCAAAGCCAGCCTGGGCAGTAAAGTCCATGAAACTCTTATTTCCTATAAACCACCAGAAAACCACAAGTGGCTCTGTGACTCAAGTGGTAGAGCACTCGCCTTAAGTTAAAGAGCTGAGGGACAGCGCCCAAGCCCAGAGTTCAAGCCCCACGACCGACCAAAAAATAAAAAATAAAAAAACAGAGAGAAAGAGGGGGGGGGAGAGACTCTGCAAGCTGGACGTGTGGATGAAGTGGTAGAGCCTGGCCAAGCAAGCAAATGAGCAAATGCATGGCACTGAATTCAAACCTCAGTACCACCAAAAATAATATAAAGTAAAGAGGCTGGAAAGAAAATTTACAAAAATGGATCTGCAAAAAAGTCAGGTATCACTAGCTACTCAGGAGGCTAAGATCTATTGATCATGCATGGTTCAAAGGCAGCCCATGTAACAAGACCATGAAACTCTGGTGTCCAATTAAGTACTAAAATTGGGAGGGAACCTACTGGGAACCAGAGATGTGGCTCATATGGTACAGCACTGGCGTTGAGCAAAATCAGCTCAGGGACAGCACCCAAGCCCTGAGTACAAGCTCCAGGACTGACATATGTGTGGGCACATACCCACACAGACACACTCACACACACACACACACAAACACACAAAAGGTAGGGTTGTGTGTGTGTGTGTTTGTGTGTGTGTGTGTTGGGTGGGGAGGTTCCAGCAACACATGGTGTAATTAAGTACTGGCTACCAAAACTGCAGCATGAAAATTTGACTCACGAGGGAAAGTCTTTGCAGCAGAACACAGATGACTTGAAGAGCATTGCGTTCATGTCTGCATTCCTCCTGTGAGAACTCGAGTAAGTGATGTCCCTTTTTCTGCCTGTTTCCATAATGGACTAGTGACTTCTCAAGCACCTCCCTCCCACTTTAACACTCACTCAGCAAAAATCCATTTTTCCAAGTGCTACAACATGTGCTGTGTACTTAAAAAACACACTATGTCAAGATATCTTCACCTACTGAGGCCACGATGCATTTCTTGGCCACAGGAACTACAAGAGACTACATCCTTTCCCCATTGAATTGTACATGCTACAAAGGTTACAAAAGCTACCTCCATTCCCCATGCCATTGTGGTTGTTGGAGAAGCAAAAGTCTCATTCAAGTCTTTCTCTTTCTGACTATGATCCAAGTACAAGATGCAGAAGGTCAGGTATACGCAAAATACAAAAGACATGCACACAACTGGGTCATACAGCTCAAACGTCATTAGAAGCAATTAACTGGTATAGGACATATTTCCAGTTAACCAAGTTCACTTCGAGGTATTTCTTTACATGGCTGGCTTTCCTACTTGGTTTGCAGCTTTCTAAGAAGCCAGCTGTCTGACCACTTGAATTCAGAAACCCTAGAAGCATTATGTGTCCTTTATAAATCAGATGTCTTGCCCAGTTCCAGAGATACACTGAGGATGAACTGGGTGGCAGTTCTGTGACTTACATTCTAACAGATGACAGCTAAATGCTCTTTTAATCTTCAGTGGAGGAATCAAAGAGTTGAGGACTATTCAAATAGTGGGCATGTTGCCCTCAGATAAACTTCTCTCAAATCCACAAGGAACCTAATTTTCTTTAGGACAAAAGTCCTGTCAAGACTTCCTTCCAGAGCCTCTGTGGTTAATTCTGCCAGGAAGATCAATGAGGAGGTACTGTTGGAAAGTTCTCAACAATTACCAGAGTGACAGACTGATCTTAGAACCAACTGTCAATGCTTCATAATGGTGCAGAGTGCTCCAGATAGCAGATTTCCCAGACAGCAGCATGATGTGTTACATGCATGCTCAGGGATAGTGTGGAATGAGGACTGGAAGAAAGTCAGCCTCTTCCTTCGAGGCCAGCTGCCATTCAAACAAGGATCTAACTGGGAAGGCCAAGCCCAGGGCTCTGCCTCTACAAAGAGAATAGAACACGAAAGGGCTGTGTGGAAATTTGGCAGGATCTTCCTGAAAGGCAGCAGCTGAATGCTGCATCCTATAGCACCTAGAAAAGCCTATCATTGCAAAAGAGCTGTTTGCTGCACCCAGGAAGGAGAAATTTTCTGTAAAGGAAGAACAACCAGTTGACAAGACTTGAAACACCCATCCCATTCACCACTTCGTCCTCCTCCTCTTTATGCTATTCCAGAGAAAAAGAAATTAAACAAGAATTAAAACTGCCCCATGAGCTATCCACACACTGCAGGTCAGAGTTCCAAGGAACATCCATCCAGCTGTTGCTCTCCACTCTTTCTGCTCCAAAGTCTGCTTTATTCAATCAAGACCTTCTTGTACATGTGAGTAATTTTCTTTGAAAGCTCAGGCCAAACTGGCAGTTAACCTTGGCCTCCTCTCTACACATCTAGGTCTATAGGAAATGAAAATCAGAACTTCTTTGGCACCTGCCTTAACTGAAATATGACAACTTTCTTTAGGCAAAGGCAGCCTGTCAAGAGCTCTTTTAGACCTGGTCACAGCTATTCCACAGGAGACGTGCACTTGGGCAGGACACACCCCCTTTGCCTGGGGCTTTGCCACTATAGAACCCCTGAACCTAGGGAGGCTGTCAAAGACAAAAGCCCAGGAAAAAGCAGTAGCTCTGTGTGCACTTACTAATCACATCACAGAATGCTGGCAACCGAACCAAAAGATGGAGTTGGTGGATGATAAGCACATACAGAAAGTTAATGACAAAGCCTAACACAGCTCTGGCCTCTTCACCCTGATACTGGTACAGGATAGGAATTGAAGGAGATTTCAAGAAAGAAAAACATACAAGACACAGAATTTAACGGGGAAAAGGCTAGGCTGGCTATCAGGGTTTGAACTCAGGGTTTAGGAAAGGCCATTGCTAACTTTCCTCAGTTTCTGAACAGTTAATATGTACCGTAAAGATCAAGCCAACTCCTCTTGGATGGTTTGCAACAATTAACTAGAGCAATTGTTAAGCTCCAATTGATCCACCTTGTGGCAAAGAACTGTCTGTGCTCAAGATACCAGAATGGCCAGGCAGCAGCCTGACACTGAGGAGAAAGGAAAACCCATCAACCTCAAAAAGTCAGCCTCTTCCCTTGAGGGCAGCCAACAGTCAATTCTGACCCTGATATGAACATTACCCACTTCCCATGGACCACAAAAATCCCCTAAGCATATCTGAAATGTCCCAATATACAAAGCAATTCAAGCATGCATAGATTTGCCAGGAGATGAGAGAGGTAGAGTGATGTGATTGAGCAGGAAAATGTTAATCCAAGCCAGGAGCTGGAAACTCACACCTGTAATCCTAGCTACTCAGGAGGCTGAGATCTAAGAATCCTGGTTTTAAGCCAGCCCACCCAGGAAAGTCTGTAAGACTTTTATCTCTAATGAACCACCAACAAGGCAGAAGTCGAGCTGTGGATTAGGTGGTAGAGTACCAGCCATGAGTGAAAAACAAGTAAAGGACAGCACCCAGGGCCTGAATTCAAGAGCCATGATCTGAGCATGCACACACATGCACATGAAGAAAAATGCCAATTTAGTCCATATGCATGTACACACACGTGAGACATGAGTGAGTTTCAAAGAGGCAAAAACAATTATTATCACAGTTTGGGCTACAAGATATATCTCATCTTATCAGAAAGAAGTAGAGAAGGAAGGTATGTGGGATTCTGCCCTCAGGGGACAGCACTCTGGGACATTTTGGGGGATCCTTCCACCAGGACACCTCTATACTCCGGGAGGGTCAAAGGTGGCATGTTCCTCAAGAACCAGAAATTGACTTTTCACCCCATCCAAGGGACCGGAAGTTCCAAGAGGATCTTTGCACTCACTCCCCAAGGAATTCACAGGACCTGACACAAAAATAGGACAGCGAAAGAATAGGGAAAAGGGGCAGGGTGTTCCACAGGTCCCTGTGCAAATGGCAAAACGTGAAAGGGACTGACCTGAGTAAAAACAGCAGGATCACCAGGTGGGGGTGAGGGAGGGGAGCAGAAGTGATGGGGGAACCGGTCCTACAGAAAGCCTCACACCCTGGGGATACCGGCATGTGCAAA